>NC_142492.1:36965093-36967377 GCF_965113065.1 Corylus avellana | reverse complement strand
CCCTAAACCCTAAACCCTAAACCCTAAAACCCTAAACCCTAAACCCTAAACCCTAAAACCCTAAACCCTAAACCCTAAACCCTAAACCCTAAACCCTAAACCCTAAACCCTAAACCCTAAACCCTAAACCCTAAACCCTAAACCCTAAACCCTAAACCCTAAACCCTAAACCCTAAACCCTAAACCCTAAACCCTAAACCCTAAACCCTAAACCCTAAACCCTAAACCCTAAACCCTAAACCCTAAACCCTAACCCTAAACCCTAAACCCTAAACCCTAAACCCTAAACCCTAAACCCTAAACCCTAAACCCTAAACCCTAAACCCTAAACCCTAAACCCTAAACCCTAAACCCTAAACCCTAAACCCTAAACCCTAAACCCTAAACCCTAAACCCTAAACCCTAAACCCTAAACCCTAAACCCTAAACCCTAAACCCTAAACCCTAAACCCTAAACCCTAAACCCTAAACCCTAAACCCTAAACCCTAAACCCTAAACCCTAAACCCTAAACCCTAAACCCTAAACCCTAAACCCTAAACCCTAAACCCTAAACCCTAAACCCTAAACCCTAAACCCTAAACCCTAAACCCTAAACCCTAAACCCTAAACCCTAAACCCTAAACCCTAAACCCTAAACCCTAAACCCTAAACCCTAAACCCTAAACCCTAAACCCTAAACCCTAAACCCTAAACCCTAAACCCTAAACCCTAAACCCTAAACCCTAAACCCTAAACCCTAAACCCTAAACCCTAAACCCTAAACCCTAAACCCTAAACCCTAAACCCTAAACCCTAAACCCTAAACCCTAAACCCTAAACCCTAAACCCTAAACCCTAAACCCTAAACCCTAAACCCTAAACCCTAAACCCTAAACCCTAAACCCTAAACCCTAAACCCTAAACCCTAAACCCTAAACCCTAAACCCTAAACCCTAAACCCTAAACCCTAAACCCTAAACCCTAAACCCTAAACCCTAAACCCTAAACCCTAAACCCTAAACCCTAAACCCTAAACCCTAAACCCTAAACCCTAAACCCTAAACCCTAAACCCTAAACCCTAAACCCTAAACCCTAAACCCTAAACCCTAAACCCTAAACCCTAAACCCTAAACCCTAAACCCTAAACCCTAAACCCTAAACCCTAAACCCTAAACCCTAAACCCTAAACCCTAAACCCTAAACCCTAAACCCTAAACCCTAAACCCTAAACCCTAAACCCTAAACCCTAAACCCTAAACCCTAAACCCTAAACCCTAAACCCTAAACCCTAAACCCTAAACCCTAAACCCTAAACCCTAAACCCTAAACCCTAAACCCTAAACCCTAAACCCTAAACCCTAAACCCTAAACCCTAAACCCTAAACCCTAAACCCTAAACCCTAAACCCTAAACCCTAAACCCTAAACCCTAAACCCTAAACCCTAAACCCTAAACCCTAAACCCTAAACCCTAAACCCTAAACCCTAAACCCTAAACCCTAAACCCTAAACCCTAAACCCTAAACCCTAAACCCTAAACCCTAAACCCTAAACCCTAAACCCTAAACCCTAAACCCTAAACCCTAAACCCTAAACCCTAAACCCTAAACCCTAAACCCTAAACCCTAAACCCTAAACCCTAAACCCTAAACCCTAAACCCTAAACCCTAAACCCTAAACCCTAAACCCTAAACCCTAAACCCTAAACCCTAAACCCTAAACCCTAAACCCTAAACCCTAAACCCTAAACCCTAAACCCTAAACCCTAAACCCTAAACCCTAAACCCTAAACCCTAAACCCTAAACCCTAAACCCTAAACCCTAAACCCTAAACCCTAAACCCTAAACCCTAAACCCTAAACCCTAAACCCTAAACCCTAAACCCTAAACCCTAAACCCTAAACCCTAAACCCTAAACCCTAAACCCTAAACCCTAAACCCTAAACCCTAAACCCTAAACCCTAAACCCTAAACCCTAAACCCTAAACCCTAAACCCTAAACCCTAAACCCTAAACCCTAAACCCTAAACCCTAAACCCTAAACCCTAAACCCTAAACCCTAAACCCTAAACCCTAAACCCTAAACCCTAAACCCTAAACCCTAAACCCTAAACCCTAAACCCTAAACCCTAAACCCTAAACCCTAAACCCTAAACCCTAAACCCTAAACCCTAAACCCTAAACCCTAAACCCTAAACCCTAAACCCTAAACCCTAAACCCTAAACCCTAAACCCTAAACCCTAAACCCTAAACCCTAAACCCTAAACCCTAAACCCTAAACCCTAAACCCTAAACCCTAAAC